>NC_043977.1:2722218-2769718 GCF_902148855.1 Sphaeramia orbicularis | reverse complement strand
TCACATCCGAGTCCACATTCAGATGTGACTTTGGGATTCAGAAACACCATGAAGTTGAGTAGTTCCAGTAATCCGTCGGTGCATGCTGATATGAGATAGGCGACCTGTATCTGCATCGTTGGCTGGACTCCTCCTCAGATCCAAGTGGCCAGACGCATTCATTCTGTGGCCAAGGGCAGGATGAGGAGCCTCCAGGACTTTTTAAAATTGCACCTAGAGAGAGAAACAGAAGGAACTGGTCCAATCGCCTGCCGCTGCCGCCGCTGCTGCAGGAATTCTCCTCCTTCATCTCCCTTAAACGTGTTGGGATCTGAGTGGAGGCTGGAACTCTGGGAACAGAGCGCACAGTAGTCCTGTCCGTCTGCACTCCCACATAGAAGCAGAGAAAGACACCAGACCATGAAGAGTTTCGGAAGGTGTTGGACGGGCTGACCACCTCCTCTCCGGGGGGGACTATCGGGTCTCCATCGTGCGGCAGCGCGGCTGGGACTCCCACCGCGGCGCCGACTCCCAAGGAAATCGACGTCCAAGAGACTCTGTATCGGAAAACTTTCAGCTGTGTAAGGTGAGTAGCGGATCTGAGGTGGGGTTCAGGGTTTAGACTAAACCACCGAGGCAGGCAGGTCCCCACCGAGGGTCCTGGTTTGGATGGGCTGGTGTGAGAGCCCACAGAAGGACTACATGAACCCCAGGATGAAGGAGGGAATGTGGACAGAGTTTGGGTTCCTGCCTTGGTTGGTCTGTGTCTGTCTGTGCTGCTGCTCAGAATACTCCCCCAGTATTCATTCATACCCTGCAATACAGTCATTCTAGGAATAATATCACATGTAATACATACTCATCTGTGAGTAGTAATCTCCCTGTGCATCTAGAATTATTCTGTAAATATTCAACCGTCATGTCCAGTACATTTTACATTTTTATATTCTCAATTTTTATCTCTATATTTGTATATAGAACTTAACTGCACTGTCTTGTAGGACTTTGTCTTATAGATATTTTGTACCTTATATTGAGCTCCTGTTTGTACTGAAAAAGGAGAAGCTCTCCAATCTCAACAAAGGGCATTCTATTCTATTCTATTCTATTCTATTCTATTCTATTCTATTCTATACTATTCTATTCTATTCTATTCTATTCTATTCTATTCTATTCTATTAGAGGCCCTGCTGTGTGTTGTTGAAAGTTCAGCACCGCGGACAGCTCCTCTCTTCCCAATTCCCTGAGATTTGAGACAAAAACCAGCAGAAAGAAACCGCGTTCCCATCCTCAAAGCTGCTGCTGTCTTTGTTTAGGGCCTTAACGGTGAGAGAATTGCGTTTATTCCATCAGTCACTCATTGTTCATCCACATAAAGCTCTACCCCCCGTGGACATGTGTGCACAGCTGGTGAAACTAGCATCTCTAGCTTGTGCTTGCGTGCACTTTTGGATACACTCCAGCCTCCAGCCAGTTTGTGCAGTAGGTATGGCTTCAGTACTGTATACGCAGCCCGTCTTCAGCGCGCTGTATAAGCTGCAGCAGCCTACACATGTGATATAAACAGTCCAGAGGAAGTCAATGAATAGCATCCTCCAGTTGCATCAGCAGGCAGGCACGAATGGTGTAGGAGCGATGACATAACTGGTGTCCCTCCCTTGCATTAAAAAAAAAGTGCACAGCAAACCAGCGAAGGGACCCTGCAGTACTGTCCTAGCTGATGTGCTTTTCACTTAGAAGGAGGGAGGAGGAGGGGGGGTTTGGAAAAGAAAGAGGTGGTGATATGTGTTGTGGGGGGGGTCGGGGTATTTATAGCAGCCTCTGCCGCCCATTGCAGACCTGTTGTGGATGCATTTTGGAGCTGACTGCAGCGGTTATTCCTCAACCTTAAAGAAAACGGGTGAATTCCTGGATATAGCTGTGAATAATTCATTGAGAACCAGAGGAAAATCAGGCTGTTTGTGGAGCAATTTTATTGGACAGAGTGAAAGTGGTAGAAGGGAGGTGGGGAGTGTGTTTTTTTTTTCTTTATTTCTTTTCTCTCTTTTTGTCTCTGTAAAGAGGGAGCAGGAGTAGGAGGAGGAGGAAGAAGAGGAGGTGGAGGAGGAGGAGGAGGTTGATTCACCGGCTGAAAAGGATGCTGCAGAGCACCCTTGGCAGGAAAGCAAGCAGGCAGGCAGCAGACGGGGAGGAGAAAGTACTGGAACAACTGCCTGGTCCCATGCAGGAAACAGCTCCTCCTCACTGAGCTCCATGAGCACACAGACGTGGACCTCACAGATCCACAGACCACAGGCCTTTATGTGTGTTTGTGTGTCCTTTTATTTAGATAGATAGATATTCAGGTGTGTTTATTCAGACATTTACATCTGTGCAGGAAACAAATGTACAAAAACCAAAGAGTCTGTAAAGCAGGGGTCTCAAACATGCGGCCCGGGGCCCAAATGTGTCCCCCCAAAGGTTCCAGTCTGACCCCTGGGATGAATTTACAAAGTGTATAAATTCCACAGTCCAGGCTGTGGAACTCATGTTAGTGTGGGTTCCACATCCAGACCAATCTGATCTACAGTCCAATAAGAACAGCAGAAGAACCCACACAAAAGAAGGACTCCAGATTTACTACTGGGTTTGATGGGAAAAAAATATTACACTATGCCTATAAATAATGACAACTTCAAATTTTTGTCTTCTTTTTAGTGCAAAAAATCACATTAAATTCTGAAAATATTTCCATTTCCAAACTCTCCTGTACCAATAAAATGTGAATAACCTGAACAAATGTGTCCAACCTGAAATGTCTGTATTAAATTCAGTCCAGTTTGAACTCTTTCTTCCTGTTCCTCAGTGTTTAGTGTCTGTAGATCTGATCCAGAATGCACATGGACTAATGAGAAGTGGAGGAAGAAGACTGAGAAAATTACACTGATTTTTCTGAAGAAACTTCAGTTTTTTCAGGTTATTCACATTTTTTTGTTTGGATAGTTTACAAAAGTAAGTATTTTCATAATTTAATGGGGGGTTTTTGCACTAAAACAAAGACAAAAATTTGCACTTGTCATTATTTCTAGGTTCTTCTGTTCTTATTTTACTGGTCCGGCCCACTGCAGATCAGATCAGGCTGAATGTGGAACCTGAAAGAACAGGAGTTTGAGTCCCTCGCTGTAAAGGAAGGGGCTGAAACCTGAGCTTATTCTGCCGACCAATCAAAATGAAATCAAATATCTACCAACGCCTTTAGCTTAGTAACAATAGAAACAACAAAACTAAGCAATTCAGTAGTTTGAGTTGTGGAAACATGAACATTCACATTCCTATATTTTCATGATATTTCTTTTAAACGTAATTTTTAACATAAACAACATTCATGCACTGATAGGTTAATGGGATAATCTAAATCACAGGTGTCAAACATGTGGCCCGGGGGCCAAATTCGTCCCACCAAAGGGTCCAGTCCGGCCCTTGGGATGTATTTGTGAAATGCAAAAATTACATTAAGATATGAACAATCCTTTAGTTCAGGTTCCACATTCAGAACAATTCAATCTCCAGTGGGCAGGACCATAATAGGATCATAATAACATAGAAATAATGACAACTCCAAATTTTTCTCTCTGTAAATATAAATATTTTCATGTATTTACACTAAAACAAAGTATAATTTCACAAAAAATGTGACTAACCTGAACAAATATGAACAATCTGAAATGTCTTAAGAGAAGTCAGTACAATTTTAACAATATTCTGTCTGTTATTAAATGTTTTGTGTGTTTGTAGAGCCACTGTGATCTGTCAGTTATAATGCACGTGTGGAAATGATAAACTGAGGCAGAATATTGTTAAAATTTCACATATTTTTTCAGTTTAGTTTAGTTTAGTTTATTTGAAAGGGGACAATGCGATTTCATGAAACACATGGTTACACATGGTTAAAAAAAGCCAGAATTAGCCAGAAGGCTAGTTTTCATCTGTAGTCCCCAGTTTGTTCATGTTATTCACATCTTTTGAAAGGATAGTTTGTAGATGTAAACCTTTTTATAATGTAAATTTACTTTTTTCGCTCTAAGTTGACATTATTTCTATATTATTCTGTTATTATTTTACTGGTTCGGTCCACTGCAGATCAAATTTAGCCGAATTTGGAACTGAACTAAAATAAGTTTGACAGCCCTGATCTAAATCCTCCATAGGTGTGAATGTGACACTGATTGTCTGTCTCCATATGTTCAGTCCTGTGATGAACTGGTCACATGTCCAAGGTGAACCCCGCCTTCACCCATAAGTAGCGGGGATAGGCTCCGCCCTCGTGACCCTAGTGAAGGTAAAGCAGGTTCAGAAAATGAATGAATGAATGAATGAGTGAGTGAATGAATGAATAACATTGTTCAGTCTTTGAACTCTGGAAGGTTTTCTGAACACATGACTTCCTCTGAAATTAGAAACACTTTCCTGTATTTTAAACAAGCTCCGACTATGAACAGGCAACGGATTATTTTTTAATTTACAAGAACAAAAAAGTGGAAAAGTACAGAGCACCACTTACATCTGTGCCGTTCTGTGTTACCCAGACAGGATGTAATCACAGGATGGGGAGGGCGGAGGTGTCTTTGTCATCATGTATATTCCTCTGAACATATGTTTTGGGCTTTTTCTGGCAAACTCCTTCTTGACAGTCAGTATTTGTGAAGCAGAAAAGCATCGCTCGCTCGCAGTCGTACAAGAATACTATTGCTTTTTCATGCAGAATGTGAGCTGGCTGTAGTACACACAGACCTGTAAGGAGTGTATAATGAAAAAGCATGTCACCTTTGACCTTTTTTCTAATTCGCTGAGCTCTGAAATATGAGCATGAACAGCAGAATTGGATATGCTCCAATTTAGAGGAAGTAGCTCATCCCAAATGAGCAGCTCATTTTGCACAGAATGAAAAATAAGTCTGAAAATAGTCCTAATGCAATAACCAACAGTACAATCGGGTGTTTTTCTCCAAGTATAATGCGTTTTCTAATCATCTGGAGTTGATATTTTGCCATTCATCGCCCTGAATATCTTCAGACAGACTCATCACTTTATGTTTTTATGGGGAAATAAATCTGTGAGCTTTGTGCAGAGTGTGGGGGAGGGTCTGGCATCTTTACTAACTTTTCAAAGTTAGTCATCATTTGTATCCGAAGCGTGCAGTGTGGGAAGATGTGATGTGAACTCCCAAAAAAAAGTTTGGCTCATATTTGTATGTGTTTAGGAACACAATGGCTGAGATGGTGAAATGAGGTTCGGGTAAATTTTCACTCAGACTGAAGGAGTGAAAATCAAAGTAAGGTGGGGATGAGGGAGGGAGGTACCCAGGTGCTGGAGAGTCTGAGTGAATTTACTGGCTCATTCCTATTTACAGAAAAATGAGGTGATTACAGGAAGAAAGTCGAAGAATCAGACGGATGGAAAGAGAGAGAGAGAAGGAGAAAGAGATTAGAGAGCGAAGGGAAAGCATCGGAAGATTAGGGAGAAATAAAGCAGCGCTGGGGGCGTTCCTCCTCTGATGATTACACAGAAACCAGGAGGTCAGGAAGAGGTTGGATTTGGATGGATTTATGTGCAACAGCCATTTATTTCCACTTTTGTTTTGCTCCTCACGTTTATTCCAACAAAATCAGAGCTGTCATATGAGTGATTGCGGCGAGCCTTTATCTTGTAAATGTAGATGTTTCTTCTTTCGATTTTCTGACATTTGTAATCATCTTCCAGAAGGTTCTCTGACAGCTGACTCAGGACACGATTCAGGATCATCCAATAAACCACATCAGGGGTTCTAGTATGTAGGCTGGATTTCATGATCATTACAGTTCTTTATTGACCTCCCACACATTACTCATGAGGTGCTTTGTTTGAGGAAAATGCTGTTTTCCCTTTTATGTAACACTGCTAACACGTCATTTACAGCTGGGAGATTATATTCACATTTAAGTCCTGTTTTTTTTTTACGCCAACTCACACTGCTCCATCAGTCACTCTGTCAGAAGACAACAACACATGATGCAAATATCTGTGGCTTACTCTGTCTTTTATTATAGTGACATTATTGTGATTATATGTATATTTATGAAACACGTAGAGTCTGACCGAACTAAGAACATACTTCACATTCTTCCATTGAATAATTACTGCAGTTTTAATATGTTTCAGATGCAACATGTTCCTTTAACTCAGGGCTGCCAAACTCATTTTAGTTCAGTTCCACATTTAGCCAAATTTGATCTGCAGTGGGCTGGACCAGTAAAATAATAACATAATAATATACAGACAATGTCAACTCCAAACTTTTCTCCATGTTTTAGAATGAAAAAAGTAAAGTTACATGATAAAAATGTTTATATCTACAAACTATCCTTTAAAACAATGTGAATAATGGAAACAAACTGAAATTTCTTAAGAAAAATGACTGCAGTTTTAACAGTTTTATGCCTCAGTTGATCATTTACACATGTACATTGTAAATTACAGATCAAAGTGGATCTACAAATACATAAAACATTTAATAACAGACAGAATATTGGCAAAATTGCACTTCTTAAGACATTTCCGGTTCATACTTGTTCAGGTTATTTATTTTTTGTTTTAATGAGAAATGATAGTTTATTTTAGTATAAATACAGTAAAATGACATAAAAATGTTTACATTTACAAAGAGAAAATTTTTGAGTTGCCATTATTTATAGGTTACTAAATAAAAAAAAAAATACTGAAAAATGAAAATTATTTGTAGGATATTATGCTATTATTTACTGGTGTAGCCCGTTTGAGGTCAAATATGGGCTGTATGTATGTCAGCCCTGAGCTGGACACCTGTTGTATTAAGTGCAGTCACACTCCAGTCCAGCAGGTGGCGGTATATCAGGGGTCACTACAGCTGTTTAACAGGTAAACGCAGATAGGAGAGCAAACAGTCAAATAAGCAAAGTTCACTGAAGGTAGAATAAATAATTTACTAGCATCGCAAAGTTAACTAAAGTTACTACTTTACAAAAAAGATCCACCAAATGAAGAAAGTAATCCTGGAGTCTGCTTCAACAAACGGGTAATAATCCCGTACGGTGTGTCGCGGTACTGCGCATGTCCGTCTACAAAAGTAGCGGGCATGAACTACAGTTGATAAAACAGTTGATGTCCTGTTAGTTGGCCAAATGTTTATGTTAATGTTTATGGATGTTTACAAGGAAATAAACTGGACTAGAATTCACCGAAGCTGTGGCAGGTAGAGGTAAGCGGTGGTGTTTATTTTCATACCGTTCTGAGGCCTGTGTTTACGCATATAGCATTAAGCTAGGTTAGCCAAATGCCCCTGTGTGACTGGTTGTAATGGAGGGCAGCTCCAGTCTGTGGTAAATGGGCAAATAATTCTCCGTTTAGCGACAGTATCAGCTGTTGTGAGTGGCTGTTGTGTTGTCAGTAGTTGTGTAGTCCAGTTTGTGTCAATGGGTTGTCATGTGCAGACCGTATTTTGATCTGGTAGCTCTGGAACAAACATTTCTTTTGAATAAAACTCAGAACTTCACATTTTGATCCAGTTCTAGGCCTATATCTTGAAAACTGATTTTAAGAAACTTTTATTGTCCATTTATTGAAAACCTTTTAACTTTTTCTTTTATCTGCTGGTTCAGTGTTTTAACTTTCAAAGACAAGAACAGTCTACATGCTATTGTTAAAATATGCTCCAGGATCATTGGAGTCAGACTTACAGACTTGTCTTCTCTGTGGGAGCTTCAGGTGGTGAGAACAGCTCAGTCCATCATCAGGACCCTCACCATGTGTTGCATTTGAAGTTTGTCTTGATGCCTTCAGGCTAGTGTTATCACACTCCTCAGAGGAGAGCCAACAGATATTCTAAATGTCTTATTCCTTCAGCTATCACACTTTTAAACTCTGACAGAAGCCATTTCAGTCATTTTCTATGATTTCTTCTTGTTGTTGTTTTTAATGTGAGTGGAACCAATAGGGTCTTTTAGTCTGCATTGGTATTTATTGATTATTTATTGTTGATTATTTAAATGCATTTATTTGTCATTGTGTTCAGTAGTCCTGTATTTGTGCACTGATTTATTTATGTTTGACACATTGCACTTTGGATGTGGGCTGATGTCTGTGGTAAGCTGTAAATGAATTGCCCGTAAGGGATAAATAAAGTTTTCTGAATCTGAACTACAACCGGAATTTTTGACTTAATTGTTCTTTATTAGTGACGCAAATTTAGTAAAGAATTGCTACTTTTATTCTGGATGGATTTTGTCTTTTTGGGTCAGATCAAACGGTCACTTAGGCTCAAAGTTACTGTTCAGTGACAAGTAAATTTTTAACTGAGTGAAAAATAAGGTTATTTAATATTTCTGTATAGGTATTAAAAAGTACTTTTAAATGGTATGTATGATAATTTGCCAGAGTTTGCTTTATTATGTGAAAATGGCAAAAAACATGCTTAGTCACATAGCCACTGGAAAAGTACATGTACTTTTTAGGGTTTAGGCCAAAGTCGTTATATAACGTGCTTTTCTTGTTTAACTATTATCCTAAATGGACACTGGTAATTTACAGAACATGTTTATCTACAAGACCGAACATTTCTGTAGCAAAATATTGATTAACTTTATGAATTAGAGCGAAAACACTCAGTAATGTAATCGAAAGGCTCCTTGATCATTTTTATTTGCTGTATATAAAAAGTAAATATAACAAAAACAAATATACCTTGGTCATAATTTTGATAAAATAATGAACAATATACAGTACCAAAGCGTCAGTGTTCCAACTCTGCTCCATGTTTCAAATGTTTATCCTACAACATGTAATCGGCTCACACCGTTTTTGAATTGTTCATGTTCAGTCTCATGATTTGAACCTTAAACATGTGAATTTGTGCAGCCCATTGTTGAACTCAGCCCTGGTTAACTTCAGTCGACTGGTTCTGGGTGAGGAGGATGAATGCACAGACTAAATATTTACTGGTTCAGTGTCTTTGTCAGGAGGAAAACCATTAGCATTCGCATTAGCACATGCTCACTTTCCCTGGATCTGACCCTGTAGACAGTGTTACAGCTTTAGCGTCCATGTTTAACTTGAAATGGCATCTTCATCAATGGTGTTCTATAAAACTAAATGTCATCTTTATTTATTTTTCCTATTCTGACATCCAGCAGCATGGCAAAACATTTTATTCCTCATTTTATGCATCTTCGTCCATTAATTTCCATTGCAGTGTTTTTGTTACCAGTCTGTGCAGGCAGTGTGTTCAACTAAATGAAAAGAAACAACGGCATTTGTATTTGGCTATTTTTGTTGCTTTTTCTGCATTTTATTGTATTGGATTGTACCGCGAACCGTGATTTTTGCATACCATGACACCTCTAGTAACCGGTACATTATGAGAAAATACCACATTTTCACTCAACGATGCAAAGGATGATAAAATCAATGGTGTTTAATAGTTAAAAATGTTTTACAAAGACATAGAAACACATGAAGCCAATAAAAATGACATTAATGTCATAGAATTAAGACAAAATACTAAGAACTTAAAAAATACTCTAAAATCATAGAACTAAATCACAATGCTGGAACAATAACAGAATAAAACATTAAATAAAAGGAAAAACACTATAAAATATGACAGCAATAAAAAGAGACAAACCCTGTTTTAAAGGGCTAGATTAAACATAAAGTGCAGAAAAGATAAAAAAAAACAAAGAAAGAAATTAAAACAAGAATAAGAGACAGTTACAACAAAAACTAAAAACAGTCTTTATTAAAATGTAGAGCAAAAGTAGTGCTAGGTCTTTAAAGGTTAAACCGATTATAACCATGTGAATTATAAGACATTGAGAACATGTGTCTGCACTTTCAATACACAAAGTGAGACAGTCGGAAAGTGTCTGGACTTTTCATCATCTAATTAAACAGATAAAATGCAGTCAGTGGCAGCTGAATATTCTGGTGAAAACAATAGAAAACTGAAGTCAGAGTGAAGGCCCGAAGGCATTCATTCTCCGAGGATGGTCTTTACTCATTGCAAAACATGTCAAATCTTACGATGTTCAGCACAACAGCGAAGCAGAGTAGCCTCCACCGGGACACGGCGTCACGTGCCAAAACAGATTGAACACTGAATAAACACTGCATAATTCAACATATCTAGATGTCTGCTGCCACATGCTGATGATGGCAGGATCAGGATTTGACATAAACAGCTTGGAACACGGTGCTCTGTAATGTGTGGGTTCGTTCTAAGCTGCTGCTGAAAAAAGACATGTTTCCTTCAGATGAGCTACGTTTGAGCACCAGCGTATGAGGATGTGCACTTTGTTCAGATGACACTCCCAAGTACAATACAGAAACATGACCACATCTACCTGCCGTATTTGTCCTTCACCCAGATATTGATTCGTTTTGCTTTTTGACAGTTCTACTACAGCGTCAAAACACGGTATTCGAAATTTCTCTGACAGGACATTTTATAAACAATTTGACAGATTAGTGTTGCTAAATGACTCACATTTTTACTTTTGAATTAATTTTTTCTTTGGTTGGACCATAAGGGATTATCCAAAACAAGGAGAAACTTTATACTGAAATAAATGGTGGAATGGCAGTTAATTAAAGTTTGTTTTCAGACAGGACATTACTGTGTTTTGACCCAACATTGTCTTAGATGCTAGTAGCTGGGAGGCTACCATTTACTAATTAGTGCAAAAATAAAGTATTATACACTTTAAAGGGGGATTATGGAAGATTTATGTGCCTACATTAAAGCAGTGATATTTGTCTTTTTTAAATTTAATTTTTCATTTTCCAACATTTTGCTGTGGTCTCCATAAACTGTAAATGCTCTGCTTGGGTCTGAATTCTTCATTAATACAACTCCACAGGTCCACCTTCAACCCTATTTCTGAGTAATAGCACAGGTAAACAAGCATCCTGCTCCCTCAAATTAAAGTTTCTGAAGGTAGGGCAAAGGAAAATTAGCTGCACAACAGCGGGAGTCTTAGAGGAATTAGTAAAACATCTATAGGTTTCACTTTCACTTTAAGGTCTGGTAGTGATGCATGAGTTGGGTTTTTTCAACCTGCGGGGCTTATATGGAATTATTTGACCCAACCTAACCTGCCCTTCACAAAAACTGACATTCTTTGGACCCCCCCCCCCCCCCCCCCCCAAATCAACCCGAGAGTAGCCGCTTCACATTAAGCACGGCACGGAATGCACCCCCATTTAATCCCTGGATGGACCTGTCCATAGATGCACTACAGCAGTGGTAAACATACGGCCCATGGGCCAAAACCGACCCACCAAAGGTTCTAATTTGTCCCACAGTAAGAATTTGGAAAAGGCAAAAATGATCCTAAAGTTATTAAGAGTCAAAGGTGTCATAGTTTTAATTTAGGTTCCACATTCGACCAAGTTGTGATCTACAGTAAAATAATAGTATAATAACCTAGAAATAATGACTCCAAATTTAAATACAAATTTAACTGTAAAAAGTTGGTATCGGATCGGTTTTGGATCGGTATTTGCAAAACTAATCCTAAAAAAAATTGGACCAGATCGGAAGCAAAAAAATTCAGATCAGGACATCACTAGTGGAAACAGCGTGCAGTCAACTTAAGTCTGACGTCATTGTGCTGTAAAACTCCTGGACCAAACAGTCATGAACGATGAAGCCGTGTCAGATAGAAAAGTTTTCCATGGGCTTTCAGAATTCTATATGACACCTGTCTGTTCATTTCCGATAACTTTTTTTTTTAAAGAGGCACCAGTTAAGGTTGTTTTTAACTCAAACAGGATGAATAACTTCCATAGAGTTTTACCTGCAGTACGAGTACATCATGATTTAAGTGTCTTAAATAAGCTCCTTGTCCATTTATATCAGTGCATTAATTCACCTAATGTATTTCTCTTGTCCTGAAGTGGACAGCACAGCTAAAGGGTTGAAAGTGAAAGATGAATTGTGAATATGTGAAATACCTTATAAAAGTTTTATTCTCTATCAGGGTAATCAATAAAGATCCTGTTTGGCAGATTCAGTGGAAGTTAATGTTAGGTGGCCAACGTGCTATCATTAGTTAGCATCAAAATCCCTTGTTTAGAACTGGTACTTTACTTCCACTTTCTCTGCTTTTTATCATTACATCGTAAGTGGTAGAATGACAGCTGGATGTACAGTATTTTAGAGATTGAATACAAAATACTGTAAAGGAAAACAGGAAATTATGTCACAACTTAGTAATGTACTCCATATACCATTAGCATAGAAATGTAGTTGGCTAACGTCCACACATTTCCAGCCTCCAACATAACACAGATTTCAATGTGAGAATCAGCAAATTAAAATACTATTCCCACTTACTTCTTACTATTCTGCTCCAAAATGTTTTTAAAAAAGCAATAACACCATTAAGCATACCAATAAGCATTTTCGTATTTGGAAAATCACTGAGTGTGTTTGATGCTAATCACATCCAGTCATTTGCATTCTGTGTCTTCTTTCCCTCAAATCACTTCATTCATATTAAATGTGCCATTTCTTTCTCACCTCATCACCTCTGTAAAGTGGATACTTAACATAGAATTTTAATCAATAAAAAAGATGGTTTCCATATTCAATGAGTCTTAATTGCTGCTGTGAAGAGCACGGATCTAACCCCATTAATGTGAATTTATGATCACTGAGAGTCACAGATGAATGGAAGACACTGTGGAGGTTTACCTTAGTCCGTCAGGTGAAGACCTTTACCTGCTTGGACGTGACTGAAGTGATGCAAACACATTTAACTGAAGGTTAAACTGTGGATGATCAGGAACTGGATGTTGTGAGCAGTGATTAGTGGAATCCTATCAATAAGAGCAGCACAGTCAGATAAACTAGAGTTAGACTAATGTATACTAGGACTGCACCTATCCTTTCTTTTGAAGTCCAGTATTCTACTGAATATTTCAGCAATTAATCGAGTAATTGGATTTCATCATCAACCCGTCATCGAGACTCATTATAGACAACAACAAACGCATAGCCTACGTTCTAACCATTACAGCTGTGTGTCTCAGTTAGCGATCACGTTAAATGGGCTAATGTTCAGTTACTGTCTAGTGCAGGGGTCAGCAACCCTGGTCCTAGAGAGCCACTATCCTGCATGTTTTAGACGTATCAGTCTTCCAACACACCTGATTCAAATGATAAGCCTATCATCAAGCTCTGCAGAAGCCTGATAATGACCATCAGGTGTGCTGGAAGAGGGAAACATCTAAAACCTGCAGGATAGTGGCTCTCTAGGACCAGGGTTGCTGACCCCTGGTCTAGTGGAGGACGTTGACCCTGTGCTGCTTCGGATGATGAGCTAGTTTTGTTCACAGATGGGTGTGTTCTGTTCAGATGTTGAAGCATCGATGAAGTTGTGGTTGTGGTAGACCAGGTCAAGTTTGCAGTACACACATTGTACGAGATTCTCTGTTTTTTTTTTTTTTTAAGTTTGAAGTGATCCCAAACATCTTTTGCCTTTTGCTGACGGTCTCTTCGTTCTCTTCCGTAGAACCAACTTTTTGACTCTGAGGCGCGTGCGTCACTGTTTACAGTCCGTGTAGAACACGATCACCAAGGCCGAACGCAGAAGAGTGACATTCGAAAACGGTTAACGTCAAAAAAGCTGAACGTAGCTTAACGCCCAGAACAGTGATCAATCAGCACCAAAGTAGGTGTGGACTTCTGTAGCCACGCCCACTTTCACCTCAACAAAAACCACAACCACTCCCCCAGTTTAATGGATGTCGTCCATAGGGCTGTGTATTGGCAAGAATCTGGTGATATGATACAAATCACAATACTAGGATCACGATACAATATATCACGATATATCGTATCTGTTAAAAAGGCAATTTTTTGTTTTTGTTTTTTTTTGTAATGATTGTTTCCTTGAAGAATTGAATTACACCAGAAATCTGCACAAATACTAAATACATTTTTATTCAATCACAACAGGATCTAATGTTATATCACAAAATTTTCCTGTGTTAAACCTTAAATTATGTTTTACAGACATTCCAGTTTAAGATCCTGTTCTATTAGTTCAGAACTAACATCAAAACATTATTTTTGTGCAATCCTAACAAAGGAACTAACATGATTTAATAAGACTGTTAAATAATAATAAATAAAATATAAAAAAAAAAAAGAACCTCCACAATATCTGCATTTGAATCAATACCTAAAAATATCGATACAGTACTCTTTAATATCGATACAGTATTGTGAAATGAAATATCATGATATATTTTAGAGCTCAGCCTTGTCCTCTCCATAGGGACACATTATAGAGAAAAAACTGAAGGTAGCTGAATGTGTGCAAACAGCGGTCGATCATCACCAAATTCTGTCTGTGACATAAATAGTAGGAACTGAAAACCCTTGGACTATTGTCCATTTGAAGCAGACAGAAGCTTTAGGTTCTGTAGAAGCCTTTATTGGACTATTAATGAAGTTTAACACTGACTGGAAAGAAGAAGGAAACAACTGGAACTATGGGAACTATTGGGGTTTGGGATCGGTTGTGAGAAGTAGGAAGTTATCGATATCAGTTGTAAAAACACTTATCATACATCCCTAATGTTAATGTTGTGAAGCGCCTCCTCTGGTACAGACATGAGTGAATGAGTAAATGCTGCAGCCATCCGCACCGGGTTTATTTATACGTACATATAAACAGTTGGCAAAATGTATTTTTCCTCCGACAGAATGATATGTGGGCTTGTAAAGATGACATCACCTCACTCCCTCAGCAGCGACCCCACAAGCGCTCCACGGGTGTGATGACTCAGTGGGTTGAATTCCAGATAGTCTCACATTACCATGTGTCGACTGCCTGTCAGAAGCCACAGTGTGGGATCAATTAAGGAGGAGTTGATGTCAGACTGAGGAGAGAAGATGGGCGAAAAAGACATGGAGACAGAGGAGAGACATTTGGTTAAAAAAAAAACCAAAAAAAAACTGTGTGAGACAGAGGAAGAATTTGTGTAAACAGGAAGGACGTCGTGCTTCTGCAGTATTCATCAAACCAAATCACTTTATGTAGCGCTGAAGCTGCTGAAACATCTGCTTATCCTCACGCTTATCAAGGACGGGTGAACAGTATTTGCTGTGTGGCGTATAATATCAAATGAGACCAGGCAGCGTGCTTAAATCAATCAATAGTTTCTACTGGAAAGTGCATGAATAAAAATGCATTATTGAGTTATGGAAAAGAGCAGCAGCATCACATTTCAGATTCGTGTGCATTGGAGACACTAGCTGAGTTTCCGTGACCCTCAGAAATGTGCAAAATGTAAATTGCGCAATAGAAAACTGGTCATGGAAACACCGAAATGTCGCAAAAAGTGTCAAAGATGGCAGAAAAGTTTTTCTGTTCTCATGAGGTAGCCTGGTCAGCCATCCGTCTTTCTCAAATCCATCTGGAATCTGATCTGCTTTGGCGGAGGTCTGTGCGTTCAGAGTGCTTTTCTAGTTATTCCCTGCAAAATGAGGTATCATACTTCCATTAAATCACAAATGCAATGGTTTGTGTATTTATTATTGTGAAATGTCACAAAGTCATTCCATGAATATGTTGTTGAACATAATTATCTGTTGTTTTGAATCTAGAACACTCATTACCCCTCTATCCCGTACTGAATTCTAAAATGATTGGGTTTCCTCGCTTGTCCACACATACTACCAAGTTTTTTTTAAACTCTTCTTCTTTGGTTATTGTAATATCCGTCAACATTAGGCGTGTAAGAAAATATCGGTTCTGCTATATATCGCGATATTTCATTTCACAATACTATAGCGATATTTTTTAGGTTTTTATTTAAATGCAGATATTGTGGAGGTTCATTTTTGTTTTTTGTTTTTTCTATTGTTTATATTTTCTTTATTATTATTTGACACTCTTTAATTAAATAATGTTATATCCTTTGTTGGGATTTCATAAAAATAATGTTATGATGTTAGATATGAACTAATAGAATATGAATATTTGAGCAGGATCTTAAACCGTAAATTGCCTCTTTAACAGTATTGTGATCCTAGTATAGTGATTTGTATCAAATCGCCAGGTTCTTGCCAATACACATCCCTTGTCAACATTAGGGGTGTGCATTGGCAAAAATCTGGTGATACAATACAAATCACAATATTAGGACCATGAAATGATATATCGCAATATATCACAATACTGTTAACAAGGCAATATTTTTTGTTTTTGTTTCTTCTTCTAGGATATTATTTCCTGGAAAACTTTAATAATACCAGAAATATGTGCAAATACTAAATGCATTTTTATTTGATCAGAACAGGATTTAATACTGTATCACAAAACTTTCCTCTGTAAAAATGAAATTTTCTTCTACATGATAATAATAATAATAATTAAATACATGAAATGATGTACACAGACATTACAGCTTCAGATCCTGGACAGATGTTCATATTCTATTTGCTGTGAAATGAGTGTATAGTGTTCAGTCACTGAATCATCCAACATCATAACATTTTTGTGCGATCCCAACAAAGGAAGTAACATCTTCCTCTTCAGACAGTAAAAAGTGCTTTTAGGATGATTGAAATAACCATTATTTAACAAAACAGTGTTATCTATTAAAAAAAAAAAACAAAAAACCTACATGCATGACCTGCAATATCGTACTACTACCTTTTTAGTATACAAACAACAGAGCGAAATATCCATTTAAATACATACCTATAAATATTGATACAGTGCTTTTTAATACCGATACAGTATCATAAAATGAAGTATCACAATATATTGTGGAACCGATATTTTCTTACACCCCTAGTCAACAGCCTTTTTTTTGTTCATGTGACTCTCCTTGCGCATAAATGTCTTTCCATTCCATTTCCTTTCGCCAGACGGGACTTTAGAAGCCAAACACGACTTTAGAAGCCAAACACTCTTGACTGGAAACGTCTACAAGTACTTTGTCGAAACTGTAGAAATACTGCTTTTATTTTGCAGAAAACTCATAGAAACCCAGCGAGTGTGTTTTGAGAGAAAGATTCCCCTCTTGGTTTTGTGTGGGCTTTCAAACCGCTTTGTCCGTTGGGTCTGTAGGTGACGGCAGAATGCCCGCCTCACCTCATGCTGTGCAAATATAATCCAGCGAGCGTTTTCCAAGAGCCCTTCATTTCACTCCATTTTCAGTCATTTCACTCTCATGAAGTCTGTTTTTCATTTCACAGCACTTGATCAAATGCTACAGTAATTCCTTTTTTGTGTGATGCCTTGCTCCCAGCGAGCGCCAAAATGTTGAAGAATTAAGCTTAATTATTAACTTGAAACCATCTAAATGGGTTCAGATCTGCCGTTAGAACAGGGGTCTAATAAGGGGGGGGGGTAGTTGTGTCCTGTGATTACGCTGATGTTTAATCCTGACGAGGACAGTCTTGACGAGTCTTGACAGCAGGATATTGTTGCTGCCACTTTTGCGTCTGTGCTTGATTATGGGGACATTATTTATATGAATGTGTTTTCTCAGTGTTTAAACGCCTTCGTACTGTTCATCATGGGTTTATTACAGGCCTCAGAGCTCACACTCATTGTTTTTTATACACTCATGTTAGATGGACAGATGTTTTTACACACAGACTGAAACACTGGTATTCTATTATCTGTAGGGCTGTGTATCGGCAAGAATCTGGCGATACGATGCAAATCACAATACTAGGATCACGATACGATCTATCACGATATATCATGATACTGTTAAAAAGGCAATTTTTTGTTTCTTTTTTTTTTTTTTTTAATGATTATTTCCTTGAAGAATTGAATTACGCCAGAAATCTGCACAAATACTAAACACATTTTTATTTGATCAGAATAGGATCTAATGTTCTATCACAAAATGTTCCTGTGTTCAAACTGAAATTCTGTTTTCCAGACATTCCAGTTTCAGATCCTGTTCAAATGTTCAGATTCTATTAGTTCACAACTAACATCAGAACAGGATTTGAGTTCAATCCCAACAAAGGAACTACCATTATTTAATAAAAGAGTGTTAAATATTAATAAATAAAATATAAACAAAAAAGAACAACAAAAAAACAAAAATGAAATATCTGCATTTTAATAAATACCTAAAAATATTGATACAGTACTTTTTAATACTAATACAGTATTGTATTGTATATTGTATAATATTGTGATATTTTGCAGAACCGATATTTTCCTGCACCCCTAATTATCTGTAAATGTATTTTAGGTTTGCTTCCATTATATTTACTGGTCTACATCTGTTGGAATGACTTAAAAAATTACAGTCTCTGGTCCCAGGATCTGGTCCACTGGTCTACAAGTCAAATGGTTCCAGAATAAAAATAAAATGATAAAGAAAATCCAGTCCTAAATGCTGGTTGGTTGTAGTTTCACAGATACAGTCTGGTGTCAAAATGTGAAATTGTAGATTTAGAATGGGTTTAAGTCCAAAGGAATATTACATTTGCATTTACATTTATGCATTTGGCTGATGCTTTTTCTCAAAGCGACTTAAAGGGGAAGATTAACAGTTAAACTCTCTCTCTCTAGTTCTTTAAACAACCACAGTGGACCAAAGTGCTGTACAGAAGAATAAATAAAAAACAAAATAAAAGAATAAAATACAAGAATAGATTAAAAACATAAAATAGCTGTACAATTGAAAACGGTATCATACAGAAGAATAAAATGCAACAATAGATTAAAGACGTAAAAACAGCTGTACAATTTTAAAACCAGTAAAAATAAAAATACCAAATAAAACAATAGAATAAACATAATAATACATTCAAAATGGAATCAGGGACGCTCCTGTTCTGGTAGATATTAGTGTCAGATCTACCAGATCTACTTTAAACACTGTACATGACAATACATGGACTGGACAGGTTCTGCCAGTGGAACATTTAGACATCTGTTGGATAAATGGACACAAACCAACATATATGTTTAGTTTAGTTTAGCTTAGTTTATTTTTTGTCATATATTCATGTCAAAACAACAGAAGAAGTGAGAAATAATACAATTTGACTAAAAAAGGCTCAGGCAGAAGTAAAGCTTATTAATGCTGCCAACTTTACAGCTTAAGCTACACAATACATGGTGTCAAGTAGAAAGAAAAAATACCCAAACATATTTATATATATATATTTTTTGTTAATTCCAGCCATAATTCTCAAATATAGATGCATATAATGCTTTTTTTTTTATCATAACAAAGAAAGTACCTTGCTTACATTTTAAATTAGCTCTATTCCACAGTTGAAATACATCTTCTTTTAACTTTTTTTTTTTTTTTTTAGTTTTTTGTTACATAAATTTGCATCCATCTCTTAACTCATATTTACTTTCAGACTGTTAAAATCTTTTGCACACAATCTGGTAGTGTTTTGTTTTTTACTTTAAACATAATTTGCATTGTTCTATAATAAATCATGTCTCTAAACTTCAAAACATGAGAATTTAAACATAATGGATTAGTCTGATCATAATGTCCCACTTTATTTATGGTACGTATGGTATGGTACTTTTGTCATTTGTTTTCCAATGAATCTTATAAAAATTCATAACATTTAACACATTTAATCTCCGAGGCAGATTATTTCAAAAAAATTGTAGACCGGTGTTATCGCTACGAGTTCCAAAAGTCAGAACAGAAACGGGAAAGAAAGTTTTCAAATGTTCTGGTTCCACTGCCTGGAAGAACTGACAGAAGGAGATCAAAGTGAAGGAACTGGACTCTTTTAATGCATTTAAAGTCATTTTAAATCAACGGGAAAAGGATGAATCCACATGTAGATGTTTTTGTAACTGATTGAATCGGGTTCTGCTTTTAGGTGCTTTTAAGGAACATTGTAGTTATACTTTTAATACCTTTTAAAATACTTTTGGTGTTTTATATGTATGTTCTTATATTAGTGTTTTATGTATGGTTTAATACTGACTTTCATTGTGTTTTATGTATATTTTTCGTGTGGATGTATGGTTATGAGTTCTATTTTGTGTAACTTCTGCTGGTTCTGTCTGTTCCAGGACACTTAAATAAAGGTTGTAATAATAGTAATAATAATATTTTTTGTGTTCAGTTTGAAGAGCAGTAAATGCTTTAAAGTGGTATGAATGTGCTGCATTGTCCTGGTGATTAATAGTCACAGCTGAAGAGAAATTTCATGTGGTTGTCAGCGCTTTGGCTTTTGTTGGTTGTTGGCTGCTTGACTACACAACACAACACACTTTCACACGTCTGCTGCCCTTTCTCTGCACATGACTGTGAGACGAATTTCAGCAAAAATTACATAAACATTAATGCGTGACAGAAAAACAGAGAAACTGAGACTGAAATGTTGTCATGGAGAACTAACTGCATTTCAGTGCGCCTTAAAGCCATCATGCACTGGATTTTCTTTCCTGTGTTTCCAAGTGCTTTGCGGATCCTGCTGCTCTTGATTACACCTCTTAAGCACAAACCTCATCGACTTTTGTGCTTCTAGAAAATACCCATAGGGTCTGAGAGGACATAATATGATGATTTGTACAGTGTTTTCAGGGAGGTAGTTATATCCAGGGTTTCAGCTTAATGTTTGTTCATATTCAGAGATAGCAGTCGACAAATAAATAACATTTTTTCCCAGACTGATCTCATAAAATTGTGTTGTATGTCACCACAGTTCTTATGGTATTTGGTGTGCTATACGTACGCATTTTCATCCTTTTGCATGTTATTCAACATCATTTGATCGCATGTCAATTTACACCAAGATCTCCGGTTTACATTATTATTATTATTATTATTATTATTATTATTATTATTATGTCTTTATTTAGGCAGGACAGTGCACATTAATGAACACATTTATATATTCCATTTCAGTATAAACATGTAAATATGCTGGAGTTAGCATCAGTGCTAATTTTCATCTCCAGTCCTCACTTAATAAATAAATGAATAAATAAATAACGGTGTTCTGTGCAATACAAAGCAATACTGTGGAATAAGTGCAGTACAGAGCAAGACAGTGGAATACAATACAAAACACTACAGTTCAATACACTACAATATAGTACAAAACGACATTTGTGCCTACGTGTCAGACTAAAATAATTCATACTACATAAAAGAGAATACAGTACAATACATTACATTACCATACAGTACAAAACATAACCCTAACCCTCAGTGTGTGGTATTAGACGTGGCGTGAACATACATGTGGAAAGCTTATAATGTGTACAGATAACATGCCAATTAAAAGTGGTGTGTATATTTATGCATTTTCATGATATCCTATTGTTTTTTGCAGTGACTGCAGATGGAGACACTGCTCATGATTTTTATTAGTGATATTAATGAAAAAATTACTCTAATAAATTATAGAATAAAAACTATTACTATATGAATTACTTTCCAGAGACATGTTTTCCTATTTTTCAGATGCTCCAGAATTGGATTTTAGAATCTTTTTGAAAGCACATTTTTTTAAGTATACCATCAAACATTGTCCATATGGATTGTTTTAACGTTGTAGGCTAATCTACAAGCAAAATAAAAAAAGTGTTTATACCCAACTAGTAGGGCTGCACGATTTTGGCAAAAAAAAAAAAAATCCTGATTTTTTTCCTCTAAAAATTCGATTTTTGATTTTGATTTCGATTTTTGGGTAAAACTACAAAAGACAACAGAAGTCAGCATGTTGTTTTTGTGAGCAGCCAACAATGCAAGGCACTGCTCTGACCTCAAATCTGTGATGGTATCATGTGATGAACCGAAAGAAGTTTATTTTTTCTTAATTAAATCTTTATTGAATGAAGTAGAGTATACAAACAATGTATACAACAAGAAAATAACATAAGTTTGCCAGGGGGAAGACACTATAATACAATGTCCAAATCAGAGCAAATACTTATGTTTTTATAGCCTTTTTTATACCTGCCTTTTTGTTTCCAGATTTATCTAACATCAACATCTTTCAAAAAATAAATAATATTTGGTTTTGTGTTACAGAACTTACATTTGTGAATGAAAAATTTAGCAAGTAAGAGGACTAAATTAATTATTAAAAACAAATATTTATTTATTTATTTATTTATTATTATTATTATTATTATTATTATTATTATTATTAATAAAAAAATTTTCTGGGTATCTGGGCCTACAGAAGTGATACCAATATAAGTCAGTGACAGGTGTCAGTCGTGCGTGTGTGCGTGGACCACGTTAATATAAGTGATCCACATGCGGTTCTATTTAAACTGGGGGATCTGCGTGGAACAGACCGACCCAGGACACGCTGGAGGGTTATATCTGTGGAGCTGGTGGATGTGTGTGGGCACAGGGCTGTGTGGGCTCCTCTGCTGAGGCTGATGACCCCGAGACCTGGACCCGGTTCGGAAGAAGACAGTACGGTACGGATCCGGGACAACGGAAGATGAGTGATCTGCATGTAGTTCTATTTCAGTTGCGGGATCCGTGCGTGAAGCCTCGGCTTACATTACTATAAGTACTGCGGGCTCATGAACACATTTAAAGTCCGGTCATTACACGGACTTCTGTGACAGACCGCTGTCACTGATAGAAGGAGGAGCCTACGGGAGCCCTCAAGCGCGTGGCCCGCAGACACGAGAGGGATGAAATCGATTTTACGATTTCCCTTTTTTAAAAATCGTCCTAATTAAAAAATCCGATTTCGATTTAAAATCGATTAATCGTGCAGCCCTAACAACTAGTATTTTTGGTTTATTTTTACTTTATTAGAGGCCCAAATTTGATAGTGTTTTTTTTTTTTTTAAAGATTCAGTATTGGATTAAAGTTTAGATTCTATGAACTAAAAAGAGAATGGTTATTTAACCCTATTACTTCTTTTAGAAATGAATGTTTCTGAGCTACTATTTCCACCTCAACCAAAAAAATAAACATTTCTTGCAGTGACTGTAGATGGAGACGGTGCTGATGATTTTCATCAGTGTTCTTAACATTAATTGCTATAAGGAGCCATGTTTTCAGTTTTTCATTCTCATAAATGGTCCAGATTTGGAGTTAAGAATAGTTTTGAAAGGACAATTTTTTTTTTTTTTGTAATTGTTGTGTTATACAATTTTCTAGAACTTTCACAACTACAAACACTATCCATATCAGTTGTTTTAATCTTCTTACTCTGCTAGTCTTGAAACTTTATCAAATGTGCATCACCACTGCAGAAACATTAAATCCAGTTAAATACTAGTTGGGTATGGTTTTAAAGGTACATGGGTCAAAGTCTGAAATTCAGCCAACAAACATGTTTTTTTTTTTTTTCAATTTATTTATTTATTTTTTTTAACAATGACTGCAGATGGAGGCAATGATAAGGATTTATCAATATTACTAATGCAAATTACTGTAAAGAGCCTTTTTCCACAAGTCATACATGCTTCATGATGGTATATATCATCATAATCAGTTTCATTTTGATCTGCAGGATAATATGAAATGAATATATTCATCTCATTGTCTAAATGCACCAGATTTGATGGACATTCCTGACCTCATATGATCATAGTAACTTCAGATTTGGTTTTTACTCTCACTCCTTTTTTAAGTCAGACCTGGTCAAACTGAGAATAGGCACTGAATTTACACCCACTACACCATGAGTGTGTTAAAAAAATAGGACCAATGGCCCTGTAGCTTACCGGCCAAATTAAAAGCTTTGGGAAAAGTATCCAGATGCCATTTATTATCACCTAGTTATGTGTATTTATTCTATTACAGAAATAGCCCATGTTTTGGTCATATTCCAATCAGATCTGTAAAAAATTCAAAGTCCAGCTTGATATCATTGATACTGATTTATTGGATCAATCCACTTCCTATCTGTTATAATGGGAACATTTTTCAAAGTGGCACCAAATCCAGAATCAGATCCGGATCAAAATAATTGCAATACCTTGTGTTGACATCATCATAAAGAAGCTGTATACCAAGTTTGAAGTCAATCGGAATTGAAGTTTCGGAGAAGAGGATGATTGAAATTTTTGTAACGGACGACAGCCGCTGCTGGATGATGACAACAGCTTACGGCCTGTCGGCCAGTAGGCTAAAAAGCCAATCCATAGGCCTGCATGAAGAGATGGAATATCATAATAAAAGCCTTTATTTTGATTGAGACATTTTTTTATCGTAATCCATGTTGCCAGTTCCTTTACAACTGTACAGTGTTGTTGTCAGTTCACATTAACAGCTTTTTCAACAAAGGGTTTCTTGTAAAATCCTACAGATGAAATCGTGCATCAGTGGTGAAACGGCTGATAGAAACATGAATCCAGTAGGTTCGCATTGTCAAGGAATTGATTTGTAACATAAATGCTTAGTGTTTTCACAGCCTTGAGGAGTTTTTTCAGTGCGGTGGATGTGAGCTAAGGACGGTTGTCTTATTCATGTTTGCATCCATGTTTCACATTGTTTGTCCATTTATCTAGATGTGCATATATCTGTCATGGCAAAATATTGATGTGTAATACTGAGTTTCAAAAACAGGTTGGCTAACTCCTTACTTTAATACAACAATTAGATTCATCATTTACAAAAGTATCCCATGACCAAGTATGAGAACTACGAGGCTGCAGAGAAGCTGAAAGTGGAGTGAACACTGAATGGACACTAAACATAGAGCCCAGAGAAGAAAAGGGTTACTTCTGACCTGATTTTTTTATATGTAAATCTAAGATACCCCATTGCTTGATTATTTAGTTTTTTATATTTAAAATCTTATTTTAAGTTTTTTTTTTTTTTTTTTTTTTAATAAGAGGTATAATACACCACAAATACTGGATTGGATTGGACTTCGCTCTTTATATGACCTGACTTAGTGTAGGTTTGTTAAAACAAAACAAAACAAAAAAAAAGTTTGTTACGAAAGAAAAAAAACCTTTGGGTTATACTTTGGTAGCATTTAATTTTAATGCTGAGAAGAGCTATTTTGATGTTAACCATATACCAGAAATTGACATTTGTTATAAAATCAAAATTTAATAGTAAAATGTATCGGTATCGGCAAAACTAATCATAAAAAAATTGGATCAGAAGCAAATAAATCCAGATGGGGACATCACTGGTCACAGGTCAACTTAAATGTGGTCAAATGCAGACAGGAGGGATCTCACTGGAAAACATTAATTGGAATATTGTGAGAGCTTCTATTTTACCACATAAAGATATCATTTTCATCATATATTATAAATGTGAGGACAGACAAAGATGTATATTGCAACTTGACTTGATATGTAGATTTGTGGTAATTTTAATTTTGCATCAGAATTTGAGGTGACGTGAATCTAGTTGGATATTACAGGGATGCTGTTGCTATAATGTCATTTGTAACACTTAAGTTAATTATTTTGAAATTGACAGATGGGAAAAGGGTATGGAAGCGACGATAAGAGGTCAGAGCGAGACTATTACATTCAAGCGTCATGAGTATTAACATGTGACTAGATTGCCCATTGGTTTTTCCCGAGGCATGATGCTGATGTCACAAGTGATTCATTGACGTGCCCACTGCTGTGTTCAAAGGTTAAACCACACATACATCTACTGCACATCCATACATGGCTGGTTTGGAACCGTGCGGTTACATCAAAGCATGACATGAAGACCAAGTTTACAATCACTTCAATCCCCCCCACCCCCATGCACACAAACAGAGGAGGTAGCTAGAATGGAAATAACACATATGTGTCCACGGTTTGATCTGCAGAAACACATGCTTAATATTCATTGAATTTGACCCCCGCAGAGTTAGTGTTAACTGCTGCTGGGGAAAAAGCCACACACTCTAAGGTAAAAGTGTCTGTGTGATGTTTCCATAATGTTCCTTCCAAGTAACTCTAGCACTTAACATGTAAAATAAATGCGTATATATTGTACATTCATCTCCCCTTACTCCCATCCATACATATAAACCTCCCCACAGTCAGCAGAGAGAGGAGCTTACCCCAGCTCATTCATCCTAACGTTTTCATTCTTCCCAGTGATAATACTACTAGCTCACCCTGCCAGTGGATGTGTGTGTTCATTCACACACCATGCGGCCATAGTTCATGGAGGAAGGGATGCTTCAGCCTCAGTGATGAATGGAATCTCTTCATCCTTTGGCTTGTGTGTGATGAACAATAACACCCAGGAAGCCTTGAATTTATTCATGGAAAAATGCACGGGGGGAAGACGTCGAGGATCCCCGCTAATATCAGCAGTCGCTCATATTTCTGCTTTTGCTAATTTTAAAAACAGGCCTTTGAAAGGATCTAATTTTTTTTCTCCATTTCTGAGTCGAAGGCGTCGTAACTGAGGTGATTTTGGCGTTTGCAAAGGTCCTCCGTCAGTGAACCTGTAGGTGTGTTAGCGAAGAGGGTTGTTTCAGTTGGATCCCTCATATGTAGTTATCAATGCTTTCAAAGCTGGGATACAGATGATCCATATCCCATAATGTCTATTATTTCTGGAAAGTCTGCCTGTGAATATTTAATAGAGAAGAATAACACAAAACTCTAACTAGACACCAAGGTTATTATTGTTAACGAAAACTAATGGAATGACGAAAACTAGAATTATAAAACCATTTTCGTTAACTGAAATAAAAACTATATTAAAAGAAAAAAATGATAACTAACTGAAACTGTATTGTGTGTTTACAAAACTAACTAAAAGATATAAAAATTATGGATAAAATTCCCTTTGTTTTCATCTTTGTCAATGTCGGATTGATACGAAATTGATTTATTTTCCTCGAGCAATTTTAGCTAGCGGCACCATATGATATTTAATGGTCCGTCACTTCTTGTCACTCTTTGTTTAGTTGTCTTCTGGTCTCCATTTTACCTGGAAACATGGAGACTAAAGTTGGGAGAAAGCAGCAGAGTCCTGTCTGGGATTTATGTGAATACGATGACAGAGAAGAAGAGAAAAGATATTAAAAAAACTAAAACTAAATTAAAACTAAGCATTTAGAAAATAACAAAAACTAATAAAATCTAGCAAACCTGCTCTAAAAACTAATTAACACGAACTGAATTAGAGAAAAAAAGTCAAAACTAAATAAAACTAAACTATAATGAAAAATCCAAAACTATTACGACCTCGCTAGACACTAGGGGTGTAAGAAAAGACTGGTTTGGCAATATATCGCAATATTTCATCTCATGATACTGTATTGATATTAAAAAGTGCTGTATTTTTTAGATATTTATTCAAATGCAGACATGGCGGAAGTTCATTTATGGTTTTTGGCTTTCTTTTTTGTTCATATTTTTTGGGAATCGTGCAAGCTCCTTTATTTATATATCCACATGGGTATTTTGCTGTGTTGTTTGTATACTAAAAAAGTATTATGATATTGGCAGGTTGTGCATGTGTTTCTGGTGTAAATCAATTTTTTCCAGGAAACAATCTTTAAAAAAACAAACAAAACAAACAAAAAAATCAGTATCGTGATATATTGCGATATATCGTATTGTGACCCTGGTATTGTGATTTGTATTGTATCTCCAGATTCTTTCCAATACACACCCCTACTACAGACACTTGTTTTGGAGCAGCATGGGGCTGTAGTGGTTTGAATTTCTGCCCCACAGCTCAAAGGTGTTTGATTCGTATTTGGTAGTGGTTTATTGTTCTTATTCTTTTGTTGTTTTTAATTGTATGGCTTTTTACATTTTTTAACCTATTTTGTATTTTATTCTTTTATTTTGGTTGTAATTATTCGTCTGTACAGCACTTTGGTCCACTGCGGTTGTTTTAAAGTGCTTTACAAATAAAGTTGGATTGGACTGGATATTTTAAAAGGGAAGTGGACTCTGTTCGTGTGTTTATGTCTCAGGCATCACACTAAATCTGTACACAGCTGACTGCTGCAGTTTGTCATATTTATGTGTTTGTGGTCAATGAACAAACTAGTGAAAACGACAAGTTGACAGGACCAATATTTTGGCAGATATTAGTATTTTTTTAATACAATAATAGCCCTATAACCACATTGCTTTGGCCATGATGGTTGGCAGGAAGGGCAGTACCACGCTGCATGATGGGAAATGAAGTCAAAAAAAGGAACGATGCATTTACTAACTTCAGTCTTTAGATATTGGTATTAATGTTAATTGTCATTTAAATTTTAAAGAATGATTTACCAAACCATTTTTATGTCAGTACTTGTAAAATATAGACTATAAACGTCTTCTCCCAAAAGTCAGCTCTGCCCAGCATCAGAACAACCACATCTAGAATCTGTGGTTCCCTGCGAGTCAACACACTAATGTAGATATTACTTATAAAGTACTTTCACCAGAGTTATAATAAATAAGAATTAAAAACACACACACTTTTTAAAAATGTTTATTTTGAGTTTGATTGATTGAGCAATTGGTTTCAGTTTGCTGGAAGCACATGCTACACCGAGGGAACCCTCCTGAGACTAGTGTGTCCTGAAAATAAGAAGAAAATATATTGATTTTCAAGTCATCTGCAATCTGGTGTCATGTAACGTAAAGATAAAGCTGGAGTGACGCTGGTTGTTCCTTTGTTGTGTTAAAGTGATCTCTTCCACTTCCTGCTCCCAGGGTGTTCGGGTTCAACGGTTTCCCCAGAGGCGTCCACACCTTTTATAGGTTCTGGGAGGAGAAGTTCCAACTGGGAAATGGGAGGACGGTAGTTTTATTGTGTCTGTATTTATTGGATTGTTTGGTTGTGAACATGGCACTTAACCCATAAAGACTCAGTGCTACTTTTGTGTCAGTTCCCAAATTCATTTTTCTGTATTTTTAACCTTCCTTAATTGATTAACTACCATTTATTATATATTATCTTATTATATATTTTTTTTGGGTGCTTTTTTTCCGTGGAAATCAGGTTTTTTCCTACATTTAATTTATTGATGATGTAGATGTTCATGAAAGCTCAGAGTGAAGTTGAGTGCTATATCAAAAACAGAAACAACTGAAGAAAAAGTTCTCATTAACTGAACATAAACCTAGTGTGTCCATCCACTGTCATTGACCCAACTCCATGGGTTTTACTGTTGAATCAATGTTGTAGAAGATGACAGTGTTTCCATGGTAACTACAGAGCTTCTGGACGTCCAAATATGGTCATATCTGATGACCATGAAAAGATGAAGAACTGTATTTTATACCAATTATTGACATGGATTGATAGGATTAGAGGATCAACAGGTATTAAACAGTTTAGATCAGTGGACGTTTGGGTCTTTAAGGGTTAAGAATAATACAGATGCACATCCAGATTTCCTGTCGCTGGATCTCCTCATTTGATTACCTGGGCTGCTCACATCAGTTTACAATCTCGCTGCTCCTAATAGGTACATGCTAATGCTAATTACTAATGCTAGTGTGTATTTTGACGAGTTAAATTCTGAGACTAGATTTCCCTACTGGAATAATAAAGTGAATAAACTCTTCACCTTATCCTTCCTCATTTGAACAACTTAAAAAACACATTTATCTGCTTTGAAATCTCATCCAGATCTATTTGAATCACTCACTACAACCCAAGTCTTGGAAGCTCAAAATAATGAAGATCATCAGAATAAACCTCATCATGTCCACACTGTTAAGCTTTTATTTCATGTAATATATTCATGGCTGATTGATCCGTCCAAAAGAACATTAGACAATTTTTTGAGATAAAATCACAATTAAAGCTGCACGTTATTGGAAAAAAACTGACATTGTGATTTTTTTTTTTTTTTTAACCCTGCGATATATATTGCAATATGAAAAAATACTCAGGAGGATATAATATCTGTGTGGAGTCGACGTAAATGGTTAAACTAATTAGTTGTGTTTTCTCTGGTTGTGTTGACACAGAACACGTTTCAGTTTCATCCTTCTTGTTGCTGAAATAATTCCAGATAACTGACACTATTGTTCTTTTTGGCACCAAGTTTTCATTTACGGTGATTTTCTCTTGTTCGTCGCTCATTTTTCAATATTGTTTCCAGCAACTCACTCCAGAATGATTAAGAACGTTTGTGATTGGTGGATGGCTGTGCCCAGTGTGTGTCAGGTACCCAGGCTGAATTTAGATAAGAACACATTGAGTTCATTTACCTCCTACATTGCAGGACCTGTGATGTGACTATTGCGCACACGTACGATACATCGCGATGACAATGCTCAAACGATATATTATGCAGCTCTAATCACAATCTATGACCTTTCTCTGCTCTTCTAAAATACAAGCAGGTTAAAGCCAAACCACATCATGTTTTCCTCTCATTTCCTCTGGAGGTTTAGTTTGTGTGTGGTCGCTTTGCATCTTGTTATCTGACTAGAAACTCTGCATTTTTGCATAGATATGTGCCAAAATTATTAGAATATTTTGATAGTATCTAGATGAAGTGAACACTAATCCTGTTGTTTTGTACGTACAGCTGCTTTGTTTCCATCAGTTTCCCAGATTGTAGTGAACTAATCAGCTCTATTAGAGTTCCGTAATGAATCATTTATTCCTACTGTTAGCCGCCTTGCAAATGATGGTGTGAACCTTGGAATTTGAGTAGATTTTTGGTTTTGTTGGCTGATTTGTTGTTCAGTTGATGTCTGTTAATTGCTGCTGGCTGTAAATCAAATTGTCTTTCTGGGGATTATAAAGATACCTGTAAGCGTTTTGTAAGATCAGCTGACGATGTAAACAAAATTCACCCAAAAGATGAAATGGAATGGTTAATGCAGTGTGTTTTATTGCAATATATACTTATATTTCCAGCCCCAACACCAATGTAACACCTGAATTCAATGTGTCCAAATACCTTTTGTCCATACAGTGTGTGTGCTTAATTATTTATGTATTTTTTGACCTTTATTTAACCAGCTATGGAACCGTTATATTCAAATTGCATCTCAGTCTACCTCACTTAATCAGTTTAAATTTAGGCTTAGGACATATCTGATTCAACAAATTTAAATATTTCTCACACACGCACTCTCCCACCCTTGCACACACTTACACATACTCTTTTTCTTTTATTCTTTGTTTATATTTTTGTTGTTCTTTGCATATTATTGTTTTATTCCTATTGTCTTTTATTTAAGATAATGCTGTAATGAGGTGAGATTCATTTTATAAGCCCCACAGGGTTTTCTGATCTCACCTGCACCATTTGTTTCTTTGTCCTAATATTTGATTTGTTGTTGTGCAAAATAAATAAATAAGTAAAAAATAAACAAGTAAGTTAGTTGAGAACTGATTCTCATTTTTAATAACGACCTGGCCTAAAGGCAGCACACAAACAGAATGAGCAATTCCAAAATCTGCCAGATGACATCAGTATAAACCATCATTTGGCCCATTTAAACTTTGGTTCCATGCATGGTTTCATGGGTTAGATTTTTACGCATGAATAAAGCAACTATAAAACACACAGTACCATTAAACCTAGATCTGTAGTAATGCAGGTTGCACACAGACAGAACTGGTGGGTTTTCAACATTAAATCACCATAAAGACAAATTTGTGTCTGATCACAAATGAACTGGATCATCATGTCGTGTTGTGTAACCGCTGTGTGTCCTCGACTCTCATTACACACATGTATAAGCCACCGGTCTCTTCTTCCACTCCTACTGCCGGCGCCGTCTTTCCTACCCACTTTCAGACATGCCTCGTTTTTTTTTTTTTTTCTTTTTTCTCGTTTTTTTTTATTTTGAGCTGCTGCATCAAAGGAATTTTAGAGCAACCTCAAAATATCTCCCTTCAAACCCTGGTGGGGAAAGCCACGTGGATGCACAGTTTGTTTTTTATCTGATGGGTGTTCTGACTTTGCAACATCCAGTGATAATGACAGGAAAACTCCACTTTTCTTTGCAGTGCTCTCTGTCACGCTGACATTAAACCCAAAGGGACAAGGTGCTAAAACAGCCCTGGTATTGGAGGGGCGCGTTTTGTTATCGCACAGGCAAAGGCACACAAAGGAAGATTTTATTTGTATTAAATTCATGAAGTGAAGCTGGGAGACACCTCAGTTTCCTATTTTCTCAGCACGGTTGTAAAGCCTTATGAAAAACACAATACATATTTGTTTCCTCCAGAGTTGAAGCCCATCTAACATCCAGTTGTGTTGAAGCTGCGTATGACGTTCATCACCAATTTTTCATCAAATGTGTAAAACCCCAGGCATATCGTATCATGAATCCTCTAGTCTTTCCGTGATTACACACCTGAATCACTTCCCCCTCATGGTGAACAGCTTCGACGTGTACTACATTACAAGCATCTGTTTGTTTACAGACCACACCCGAACCAAACCGTCACTCAGGCCTTTTCGGAATTCCACACAGCAGCAAGAAGCAATGAAGCTGTTTCCGTGTTTGTTGCTGCTGCGTCCAAACTGTGGCTGTGTGGAATTCTGAAAAGGTCCGAGTGACGGTTTGGTTTTCATTTCCGTTTCTGTTCGGTATGTAAGCAAACAGACGGCCTGAATTCTCAACGTCGATGCAGAAAAACAAAAGACTTTATTCTGAGGCTGGGGCACTGATAAGGGGTGGGGGGTTATGACAGCAGAGAGTATAACCAAGGCACAGAGGCCAGGTCGGATGTTTGAAGCGTGTTAAGTTTCACTTTTGGTTTTCAGTAGTTACAAAACGCAAACCCCCATACACCCCCCCCCCCCTTTTCACCGTTCTCCTTCACTGTACAAAAACGTATTTATTGTAGATAATTAATTTATCAGACAGAGGTAGATGTTTGTTTACCTGCTTTACTAGTTTCAGCTACTTCCTGTAGCCTTTGTCAGAAGCAAGGTTATTATCGTTAACGAAAACTAACGAAATGACGAAAACTAGAATTGAAAAAACATTTTCCTGAACTGAAATAAATAACTATAATTAAAAGAAAAAAATGATAACTAACTGAAACTGTATTGTGTGTTTACAAAACTAACTAAAACGAATAAAAATTATGGATAAAATTCCCTTTGTTTTTGTCTTTGTCAGTGTCGGATTGATACGAAAGTGATTTATTTTGCTCTAGCAATTTTAGCTAGTGGCACCATACGGTACTTCACGGTCCATCACTTCTGGTCACTTGTGGTTTCCAGTCGTCTTCTTGTCCCCACTGTACCTGGAAACATGGAGACTAAAGTTGGGAGAAAGCAGCAGAGTCCTGTCTGGGATTTATTTGAATACGACGATAGAAAAGAAGAGAAACGAGACGACAAAACTAAAATTAATACTAAAACTAAACTAAAACTAAGCATTTAGAAAAAAATGAAAACTAATTAAAACTATCAAACCTGCTCTAAAAACTAATTAAAACAAACTGAATTAGAGAAAAAAAAAAGTCATAACTAAATAAAACTAAACTATAATGAAAAATCCAAAACTATTAGAACCTGGGTCAGAAGCGTCACAATGATGTTGCTGTGACGTGTCTTATTGGCTGTTCAGGAGGATTGGCCAGACTGCAGGGAGGGTTTACGCCCCCTACTGTCTGACGTCTTCTCCAGGATCACATCCCAGGTGTGTGATAGGATGTATGGGCCATCATGCCTGTTCATTGGCCAATCCTCCTGAACAGCCTATAAGGGACGTCCCAGCAACACCATTGTGACGCTTCTGACGAAAGCTACAGGAAGTAGGTGAAACTAGTAAAGCAGGTAAACAAACAACTACCCCAGTCTGATAAATAAATTATCTACAATAATATGTGGAAGACATTATGAAACTCTACCCGACTGTGTGAAAACGTATCAATGACGTATCGAACCAAAGACCCCTGTACGTAAAACGTACCGAACCAGAATCTTTCTGTACCGTTACACCCCTAATTCACACCAAAAAAAAAAAAAAAAAAGTCTGAACTTTCTCGTTAAACGAACTCAAGTAGGTCTGAATACACCCTCAGATTGTACATACACTGATTATACACAGTCTGTAGTTATTATTTACTACTTCTACTGAATGGGTAGTTCTAATGTGGTTGTCTGCAGGAATAAGTTAACCTGGTAAACATAAAAATATGAGGCTAGAAGGTGAGTAATGATAATGACAGTAGATGGTGTGGTGGTGCAGTGGTTCCTGGTTCAGTTCTGGTGCCAGTCAGTGTCTGCCTCTCTGTGTGGACTTTGCATGTTCTTCCTGTGTCTGCGTGGGTTCTTTCTGGTTACCTCGGCTTTCTCCCACCACCCAAAGACATGCACCTTAATAGGTTAATTGGTCAATCCAAATTACCTGGTGGTGTGAATGTTATAGTGAATGGTTGTTCAAACGGGTCATATCTGATGACCATGAAAAGATGAAGAACTGTATTTTACACCAATTATTGACATGGATTGATGGAATTAGGGGATCAACAGGTATTAACCAGTTTAGATCAGTGGACGTTTGGGTCTTTAAGGGTTAAGAATAATACAGATGCACATTCAGATTTCCTGTCTCTGGATCTCCTCATTTGATTACCTGGGCTGCTCATGTCAGTTTACAATCTCACTGCTCCTAATAGGTACATGCTAATGCTAATTACTAATGCTAGTGTGTATTTTGATGTGTTAAATTCTGAGACTAGATTTCCCTACTGGAATAATAAAGTGAATAAACTCTTCACCTTATCCTTCCTCATTTGAACAACTTAAAAAACACATGAATCTGCTTTGAAATCTCATCCAGATCTATTTGAATCACTCACTACAACCCAAGTCTTGGAAGCTCAAACTAATGAAGATCATCAGAATGAATCTCATCATGTCCACCCTGTCAAGCTTTTATTTCATGTAATGTATTCAGGGCTTCTTTCAGGGTTCTTTCTGGTTACCTCAGCTTCCTCCCACCATCCAAAGACATGCACCTTTATAGGTTAACTGGTCAATCCAAATTGCCTGGAGGTGTGAATGTTATAGTGAATGGTTGTTCGTGTGTATGTGTCAGCCCAGCGATGAACTGGTGTAACATCCAGGATGTATCACACCTTCACCCATTGGTAGATGGGAGAGGCTCTGGGACCCTCTGAAGGACTAAGCAGTTTAGAAAATGAATGAATGAAGGAATGAATAAACAGCAGAGTAAAATTTGAAAGGTGGATTTTGAGGTGGGATTTGAAGGTGGGAGGGGAGTCTCCAAAGGCAAGGGGCAGAATGAGTGAGGGCTGTAAACCCCGTAGAGGACAACCGGGCTGAAGGAGCCTATAGTGGAAAAGAAGAGGATGATCTGAGTGTACGGGGAGGATGGATAAATCTGAGGGAGCTTAGGGAGGTATGGACCTGCAAGAATGTGACAGGCCTTGAAAATGAGGAGCAGAGTCTTGAAATCAATGCAGTGTTGAAACAAAGGAGGCTTATGAAGGAACTTCAGAGGTGAACCACAGAGAAGAGAATTACAATAGTGGATGTGAGATGTAATCAGAGCATGAGAAGAATGAGAATGGCAGCGCTGTTAGGTGTGAGTGATGTGGAAAGACTGATGGTTGCACGAGATGATTTCATACAAAGCACAAAGACCCAGTACAAAGCACCAGTGCATCTCAGAATGTTCTGTCTTCTAGGCTTTGTGGACAGCAGGAACGCTATGATTCAGCTATGATGGACTAAACATACAAGGACAAGTGACCAAAAATGGTAGATTTACCTGCTAAAATGTGTGAAAATATGTCTTGTTCCAGGTAAAAGTTGTACTTCGAAAAGAAACTGGGTTCACTAGCTTCAGAAACCTATATGCTAGGTTAATTCTCCTGTACGTGCCATTGACCAAGGTACTGGTGTTGATATGGAGTCTTGTTCCTGTATCTGAAAATATAAGTGAGCTTCAAATTAATGCTAACTAGTATTAGCTGTTTTAGCTGTAGCTGTTAAAGTCTGTTAAGGATGAGTATTTGCAGGTTGCAACAGCCAAAAACACCTCATTCTTGCACTGAGTACTAGGATGTGGAAACATGGTGAAAAAATATATAACAATGCTAGTTTAGAGCCTGAGGTTTTGGTGCAGCATCTGAGTCATTTTGGACACCACCTGAACCCAACTCCTGTTTGTGTATTATGTGTGTGTTCTGTATCGTTTGGACTTGTATGACTGCTACGTTGGCCTTGCAAAAAGAGATTTCTAATCTCAATGGGACTTCCTGGTTAAATAAAGGTCAAATACAATAAAAATGTTAAAACAGAGTAAGAACACTGAGTTTTCTTAGCTTTAATGTTGGTCCTCGGTGCACTTCAGCAAAGTCTGTTTTTACGCCTTTTAGAATGTCTCAACACTTCCAAAGTTTTGTACAAATATAATCACAATAATAATAATACATCACACTTTTATAGCACTTTTTTTGGACACTCAAAGACGCTTCACAAACAAATATATGGTCCAAAATGACACTGAATTATAAATTGTTTAATGAAACGTGCTATTTTCTTGCAGAAGGATCTCCAGACTATAAAACCTACACCCTAATGTTTGGGTTAGCTCTGCTGTAATGATTTAATAAATGAAACAGTTTGTCTTAAGCCCTATTCATACAGGACTAGTGTAACTTGGAGACCTCCGCTGACTAATCCCTCATGTCTGTGTTGGATAAGCATCTTTTTTACATGAACTTACTGATAATATCCCACAGATCTGAAGTCAAGGCTCAGATAAATGTTGAAAGGTAAACATTCCTTACTGTTGCTTCTATGCATATCATTCATCTCATCTGTTCATTTAGATTTTACTCTTTCACTGAACATTCATACTACATTGGGGCACAAGTTTCCTGAATTTGCACCCGAAATCCTTTTTGAAACTTTAATTCATCATCACCGGTGTAGCCTCTGTACCAGGAAATAGGCTGAATAAATTGGCAGAGGAAGCAATAAACGTTTCAAATCATTCCACATTTCAGTTGTCGATTCAGATGAGACTAATATTACCTCAGAACCTCTGTGTTTGCTGAAATTGGGAAGCCATTTGTGATGTGATTTTTACTGTGCACATTGCAGACAGGTCGTGGACGAGCTCCGCAATTATCACAAATTATGAGAGGTCCACAGGTAATACTAGTCCTGTGTGAATAGGGCCAGTTTAACATTTCTACTGTGAACATTAATCCATGCCAGAACTCTTTTCTGTATTTACACAAGTTCTTTTTATATTGTGAATATTGGATGAAAAATGGACCAAACAGTAAAGTAAGCTTACTATTAAAAACCCCAAGCTGTAATTAATATAGCATTGCATTTATCTTTGCCATTAAATGTATGTAAGTGTGTATGTTGGTGCATTGAGTCCATCTCTCTCCTCTTTCCGCCAGCCTTTCGTTCTGCTTTCCGCTGCTGTCCACACACATACTACTCTGGCCATGCATTATTCACCAGTTGTCAGTGCTCTTGCTTCAAACTGCAGATCACAAGTGGCCTCTTCATCCATTCCTGAGTTTGCTGTTGTGTAGATAAATGGTTCCAGGCACCATCAAGGTCAGGCTGTAGATAGTTATTAGGTTCGACCACTTTTGACTCGCTGACCACCTCTCTCACTGTCGGCAGAGCTGGAGGAATATACCAGCAAGACATGGAAATAACAGCTGTGCAATGGAGTCAATCTTAATTATATTTTCAAGCAAAGGAAGCCTTGAATTTTGTGCAGTAGAGATAGAGGTGGATGATGGGGAAATGTAGTCATTTAGGACTACAGCCTAGAATTCACTGTTTCCAAAAAGACCTATTTGCATGTGAAATGACTGTGTTTCCAGTGTTCTAAATTGCCCATAGACTGTCAGTCAGTGTCCTGGAAGATGACACATTCTACCGCCTGTTGTGCAATCTATATTTCTGTTGGCACTCTCTGTCTCTTTAGCAAAGGTGGTTATCCATCACCTCTTTCTCTGTTTACCGCTGTTGCTGCAGCCAGAATTATTCTTTTCGACTTGGAAAATGCCGCTTCAATGCCATGTTTTGACAATCATTGTGAAATATTATACCGTATACCTGGTGAGCCCTAAATAATTAGTGCATCACATATCTTCATATTAGCAGAAAAGCGCAATGAATGACAGTAAATCTGTGTTGATGTGTGTTTTACGGTTTAGTTTCTCAGGGCTCGGTTTGCCGGTGGTGGTAGACATGGGTGCTGTTTCTATTTTTAGAACCGGGGGTCTAGACCAGCTCTGCAGCTGAGCGCTGCACGCAGAGAGAGGGAGCGGTGGGTGGCATGAGGTGCCATTAGTCTTTAGGGGGAGTGGGGATGTCTGTGTGGGGTTATCTGATTGAACGTCGTACATGCGGATTGTGTATGTGGAGAGAGGAGATAACTAAAATAGAAATGGGGGGAAAAGGTGGATGGAGAGACGAGTCGATGTAACGCAGCCTCGGGCAGCCATAACGCAGGTCCTTCTGCAGCAGGTCAACAGGCGCTGCACAGCTCACTGCCTTTCTAAATGTTCAGCATGGTTGCCTTAGCAGCGGGGATCCTGATGTCAATTTGCTCTTGTTAGTTTTATGGACTGTTTTTGTCAAGGGACTGGTCACAGAGATAGGTTTGGACTAGGGATGCACAATAACTCGTCATTCAGGTAATTCCGATAATTAAAGTTTTCACCAATGAATACAGCCCATAATCATAAATCTAAATTGCTTAGATTTGGTGCGTTTCACCAGTACACAGAGCACGTTGTTGCCGTGCCAACTGCCAAAAAAAAAAAGAAGAAGAAGAGGTGTGGATCAGTCCATTGTTTGTCAATCAAAGGGTTTTCAGTTCCTTACTCTGGTACAGCTGTAAGACCAGGAGGAAGGCCCAGACCCAGAGGAAGATCCAGACCCAGAGGAAGGCCCAGACCCAGAGGAAGGCCCAGACCCAGAGGAAGGCCCAGACCCAGAGGAAGATCCAGACCCAGAGGAAGGCCCAGACCCAGAGGAAGATCCAGACCCAGAGGAAGATCCAGACCCAGAGGAAGATCCAGACCCAGAGGAAGATCCAGACCCAGAGGAAGGCCCAGACCCAGAGGAAGGCCCAGACCCAGAGGAAGGCCCAGACCCAGAGGAAGGCCCAGACCCAGAGGCAGATCCAGACCAAGAGGAAGATCCAGACCCAGAGGCAGATTCAGACCCAGAGGAAGATCCAGACCCAGAGGCAGACCCAAACCCAGAGGAAGATCTAGACCCAGAGGAAGTCCCAGACCCAGAGGAAGATCCAGACCCAGATCCAGATCCAGTGGTTGTTTTGTCTGTTTTGTTCTGACAGCAGCAGAAGAAGAGGGTAATTCAAAAACGCTGAACGTCCAAACATCTGATCATAGCTTAATGTCCCAGAACAGTGATCAGTCAGCACCAAAGTAGGTGTGGACATCTGTAGCCACGCCCATTTTCACCTCTGCTAAATCCCACCCCCAGTTTAATGGCTGTCCTCGTTCAGCCTTGTCCTCTCCATAGGGACACATTCTAGATACAAAGCTGAACGGAGCTGAATGTGTGAAAACAGCGGTCAATCATCACCAAATTCTGTCTGTGACATGAATAGAAGTGAAAACCCTTGGACTGTTGTCCATTTGAAGCAGACAGAGGCTTTAGGTTTCTAGAGAAGCCTTTATTGGACTGTTAACGAAGTTTAACACTGACTGGAAAGAAGAAGAAAACAACTGGAAGAATGGGAACTACTGGGGTTTGGTATCAGTATCATTTATAAGAAGCGGGAAGTTATCAGTTATTGGTATTGGTTGTAAAAAAACAATTATGGTGCATCCTTAGTTTGGACATTTAAGAACTGCAGCTGTCACACCCTACCATTTACTTAAATGTGTCTGACAGATAGTCTTCATGCAGAGCCCACAGTGTCAGAACATGGGGTCATGTTACTGTACTGTAGATGGATAAATGGATCACAGATGGAGGTATGGGGGGAAGCGAACACACATAGGCAAAGAGGGAGAAAATGGCTTTATGGCTTTGGCTTTAAAATATGTATGAGCAGCTTTGGGATTCACTACAGCAAATGTGTTTCTCATCCACCTCCTGGCTCTCTTGGATGTATATTTGGGAGGTGACTCTCCTGTATCCCAGCAACAGTGCATCCTAGCTGGTCTGGCAAACCTTAAGAGACACGGTCGCAAGACCTGGAGGATGAAAGCCTCCTTCGAGCCAGGTCCGTCCCCACAAGTATGGGAGTTTCAGAATGCTGTGTGTGCAAAGCCATTAGATGTGAATGATAAGGTCCATGACTGTGTTTTCTCTGCCAGAATTTATTTGCTGATGCATTCACAAAAATCCCACTGTGATCACAGCGTTGGAAACAACATTGGCAATATCATCTGCAGCTCTTTTTATTGCCAAAGGCTCAATCAGTCATTGCCTGACAGCTGCGATAAACACTTGACCTTCATCTAGTCCTCATCCTTAAAAGCGGGTGAAAGGGAATTATTCTTAGCAACACGCTAAAGCCATGTTGGTATCTATAGTTCTGGCATTTTGCACCCATGTTTAACCTCACTGTCAACATCATATCCCACCACAGCATCAGAAATCAGAAGAGAATTACACTGAATTTAAAGTAGTTTGATTGGTTTATGTCTGGATATCTTTCACTGATGATGTTCAGGGGTTTAAGTGGTGGCGTTGATACTGTTGGTGCATAATGTATCCTAATATCACAGCCCACTGCGTTCTACAGTTATGCTATAAATGACCAGCGAAGGAAGAGATGTTTACATGGATTGGTTTAACAGGAAATGTTTTCTAAAAGAGGCTGAGAAGCATTGGAGGAGTTAATATGAACGACATGTTTTCAAGCCATCTGCTCGGACTGAGTTTGATGTGAAGGCTTATATTGCTTTTTTATCTTTATAATTAATCATGTCTATATTTCGTGTGACTCTTATTTGTATGCACGGCCATCAGTGGCCTACATGTGGCGATGGAACCCTGCTGTGCCTCAAGTGACAGATATGTGTGTGTCTGAAGGTCAGGTACACTTTATTACTGATGTTACCACACACACACACACACACACACACACACACACACACACACACATACATACACATTTCCTGACTCTAAATATAAAACATTCACCATATGCATAATGTCAAGCACCATCATCATGGATGCATAAATATGTAACATGAAAATAAACGCTTGGCCTCTGCAGACTCACGCAGAAGCACTTACTGTTTGCTGGATATATAGGGGAGTAAATGCATGAGGTGAAGAGGTGCACACTCAGAAATAAAAGCTCAGGTCAAACCGTGGCTCAGTGTTTGTGTGTGAACATTGATTTTAACATTTATCCGCAGACTCCCATGTTGTCACTCACATGTGGGCATTATTACAGTCATGCCAAACACTAAAACATGTTTTGAGGCTGTAAATAGAATCATATGACTCAGTGTGTGCAGAAGAGTTCCATACATGTTAAGTACAAAGGAAGATCACACTAAATACTGGATACTTTTGTCTGTTTTTATTTCTGGAATTCTTTTTTTTTTTAATGCTGTTCTATTATTTCAGTTACATCTTGCTACAGAGACTGGACATGCATTCAGACATCATCTAACCTACATTTGTGGAAAAAAACCATTAGACCACCCTTTGTTTTCTTCAGTTTCTTTTTCTTTTTAATGCCTGGTCCAACTAAAGGTACATTTGTTTGGACAAGTATAATGATAACAACAAAAATATCTCATAGTAGTTTAATTTCAGAGCTAATATCTATCCATTTTCCATGTTTTTTTTTTTTTTTTTTTTTTATAAAAACCAAAATCACTTCAGTTCTTTCATCAGTATCTATGGCATTGTACTTTTGGAATACAGTAGCCTTACAGTCACATTGCTATGGCCATGATGGTTGATGGGAAGCGCAGTACCACACTGCATGATGGGAAATGAAGTAAAAAAAACAAACGATGCATTTACTAACTAGTCAGTAGATATCTGTATTAATATATTAACTGTCATTTAAATTTTAAAGTATGATTTACCAAACAATTTTTATGTCAGTACTACCACATCTAGAACGCACTAGTTTATAAAACATCATGATACTCCTGCGTAAATAACAAAATTACTAGTGGACTAAAAGTTTTGTACAGTACTGTAAACAGGGTTACCGCAGGGTCTTAAAAAGTCTTCAGGGTCTTGAATTTACAAATCTGCCTTTAATACCTTAAAAAAAAAGTCTTTAATAGGTAGCCTATTAAATTTGATCTGGTAGGTCTTAAGTTATCTTTCCATAAATTGGTTTGCTGAATTGTCTTTAAATGTGTCTGTTAAATGTCCAAGAGGCAAAGAAAGTAACGCTAGTCTACTCAGTTCCACCAACAATTTATATTGAAATTAAGAACCAATTATTGCCACGTTTGCAGCCCAGGTGTTGGAGTAAATAAATACATTTTCCTAAACTCTAGGAGTCACATATTTTTGCCAGTATGGCTGTGAAATAGGCATTAAATTCTGTTCTAAGTATCTTAAAAAAGTCTTAAAAAGGTCTTAAATTTAACTTGTAGAAACCTGTAGGAACCCTGTGTATATGTGATCCTATCAAATAAATCATAAATAAATAAAACCAGGACAAAGACTCCAACTAAGACTTTCACAGCTGCATATAGTTCTTCATTAGTGTCTGCAATTCTTCTATCCCGATGTGCCTGAACTACTCCTCGACATTCAGACCATCTCAGCCTCTTTTCCACTTTTCACCATTTTCGCGTTCATGTAGTAAGTGGAATTAGACTCAGAACTGGGGTAAATTTGCATTTTAATGACAGTCAAACAGATGTTTGTTCTGGTGGTGACATGGGGTGTAATTTGGTAAAACTGTGAATAATGGGAAGATAATTGTGGGTTTATTGTTGAGGCATCGCTGTTAAAAATACTGCACCTTTTAGAATATCTGTTGATATTGGTGTCTTACACCTTTCTCCAAACCAAAGCCTGAGGTGTTGACAGCATTAATTGAAGTAACACGGAGGTAATGTTGCATTATATAGTGTTACAGCGACTTGTTTTTGTTTTTTTAGCTAAAGGTGTCCTACTCAGTTGCCTGCAGTTATAACTGAGTAGACATCTGCTCATTCTAAGGGTGAGTTCAGCATTTACTGGGGATTCCTGAAGGCAGCGGTGTCAAACTCATTTTAGTTCACAGGCCAAATACAGCCCAATATGATGTCAAGTGGGCCGGACCAGTAAAATTAAAGAAAAATAGCCTATAAACACTGACAGTTTCCCCCGAAATTTTGTTTTAGTGCAAAAAAGTAAAATTAAATTATGAAAATGTTAAAATATCTACATTTACAAACATTCCTTTCACAACAAATAATGAATAACCTGAACAACCTGAAATTTCTTAAGACGAATACATGCAATTTTAACAATATTGTGCCTCAACTAGGGCTAGGCGATATGGAAAAAAAAAATCATATCATGATACTTTTGTTCAAATCACTGTTTTTGTCCAACTTAAATTTCCCGTTCCTCATAAATTAGTTGTGAAGACATCAAAAGGTTATTTTTGATTTAAATGTGACTGATTTTCTGTCAGAGGTTGAACATGACAGATGAGCCGAAGAACATTATCCAACTGTTTCAGATCAATAAAACAGGTCCATATGTTTAAAACCAAACTAAAAGTCTGACCAGCAGGAAGAAGTTTTACAGTTTTAAAGAGAAAACAAACTAAGCAGACAATCTTTACCAAACAATACCAGGGGTGTATACGTGGGGGTGCGTTCCTTAACTGCCATACCTGGCGTAAACTGAAAATGAAACTTAACCCTTTCATGCATGAATTATGAGAACCTTAGTCTAGATTTTTTTTTTCCTGAGTGTTTTTATTCCTCTTAAGGCATAAAAAAAACAATGTGATTGAATTTTTTATATAGAACCTATTTTTTATGAAGGTTGATTTGTTTCTTTATTGCTTTAACAAAAAAAAACAAAAAAAAAAAAAAAGAATTACGATCCCAAAAATTTAATTTGAACACTTTTTCTTTGATTGAAAAGTTTTTTTTTTTTTTTTGATTGAAGTAATTTTTTGTTTTGGATTGAAATTTTCTTTTTTTTTTTAAATTGAAAATATATATACACTGAACAAAAATATAAACGCACCACTTTTGTTTTTGCTCCCATTTTTCATGAGCTGAACTCAAAGATCTAAAACTTTTTCTATGTACACAAAAGGCCTATTTCTCTCAAATATTGTTCATAAATTTGTCTAAATCTGTGTTAGTGAGCACTTCTCCTTTGTCCTTTGCTGAGATAATCCATCCACCTCACAGGTGTGGCATATAAAGATGCTGATTAGACAGCAGGATTATTGCACAGGTGTGATTTAGGCTGGCCACAATAAAAGGCCACTCTAAAATGTGCAGTTTTACTGTATTGGGTGGTCCAGGGGGGTCAGAAAACCAGTCAGTATTTGGTGTGACCACCATTTTCCTCGCACAGTCTTCTTCATGAATTCTCTGAAACAGCTTTGGAGATGGCTTATGGTAGAGAAATGAACATTCAATTCACAGGCAAAAGCTCTGGTGGAGATTCCTGAAGTCAGCATGACTACTGCATATTCCCTCAAAACTTGTGACATCTGTGGTATTGTGCTGTGTGATAAAACTACACATTTTGGAGTGGCCTTTTATTGTGGCCAGCCTAAGGCACACCTGTGCAAAAATCCTGCTGTCTAATCAGCATCTTGATATGCCACACCTGTGAGGTGGATGGATTATCTCAGCAAAGAAGAAGTGTTCACTAACACAAATTTAGACAGATTTGTGAGCAATATTTGAGAGAAATAAACCTTGTGTGTACACAGAAAAAGTTTTAGATCTTTGAGTTCAGCTCATGACAAATGGGAGCAAAAACAAAAGTGGTGCGTTTATATTTTTGTTCAGTATATATTTTTGTTAAAGCAATAAAGAAACAAATCTACCTTCATAATTTTTCTTGAAGTTCCAAAAATGTCCATTCCACTGGACACCATGTGTTTAATTTTTGAAGCAAAGAATGCAATATCAGAAAGTGATAAACAGTACTGTGTGAAAACTATAAAATCAAAACATTTTAATGGAGCTAATCTGATGTTTTCTCACATTTTATCATATTCCCAATTTTTATTAGAAATTGATTTACACTCAATCATGTTAGTGCAGATCAGGTTTATCAAGAACAGCAAAGTTACAGTGATGGTGTGAATGTCAGTGTTTGGGATGATGCATAAGTGTCCACTGTGTTAGCTGATATGGAACTAAAACAACAAAACCCATGAATATACAAGAGAACAGACGTAGTATAACTGTCCACTGGAGTGACCACTATGCATGAAAGGGTTAACCTGCTTTGAATGTCTGACTCCTGGCTTCTATGACCCACCCTACTGTTCACTAACCCGGTTGCCCCAGTTCTCTGTCACATGTTCTCCTGATGGAACAGTCATTACCTCCTTCTTCAGCCCAAACATTAGTGTGTGTGCTGCGGCTGCTCTTACACCTGTGCTGTGGGCGTCACCCTAACTTGATGTGGCTCTAGTGTGATTGGTTCATTGCGACGCTACTTAATTATGATTGGCTGTTCTTACGTCTGTCAAAACATGGATCAATGAATACTATCGAAATTGTATCGAGCATATCTCATATTTCTATTGAGGAAAAGTTATATCGCGATATATATCGTTATCGTTTTATCGCCCAGGCCTAATGCAGGCACAAAGCATTTAGTAACAGGCAGAATATTGTTAAAATTTTGCAGTGTAGAATAGTGATTTGACCTGGATTTTTTTGCATCTGATCCAACTTTTTTTTTGGGATTAGTTTTGCCGATCCGATATTGACTTTTTACAATGAAATTTTGATTTAAATTTGGAGCCATTATTTGTAGGTTATTATTCTGTTATTTTACTGTAGATCCCAGTTGGTCTGAATGTGGAACCTGAACTAAAACAACTATGACACCTTTGACTCTGAAGAACTTTAGTATCATTTTTTGAAATTCAGACTGTCGACAAATTAGAACCTTTGGCGGGTCGGTTTTGGCCCACGGGCCGTATGTTTACCACTGCTGTAGCTGGTCTATGGACAGGTCTGTCCAGGGATTATATGGGGGTGCATTCTGTTCTGTGCCGTGCTTTAGTGATGCGTGGATCAGTGGGTTTCTCGTGGGTTGGGTTGGGGCGGGTCAAATAATTCCACAAAAGCCCCGCGGGTTGAAAAAAAGACAGACTCGCACTTCACTACCGGACCATAAAGTGAAAGTTAAACCTATAGATGCTTTACTAATTCCTCTAAGCCTTCTGCTGTCGTGCAGATAACTTTCCTTTTCCCTACCTTTGGAAACTATAATTTGATCTCGTGACTCTCGATCTTTTAAAAAATGCCAGATCGGCAGCCGATGCCGATCTATAGATCGGATCGGGACATCCTTAGTACGCTATAGAATTTATAGTTGTCGTTATTTATAGGGTATTCTGTTGTAGGGATGGAACGATATGAAAATTTCATATCACGGTTATTGTTACCAAAATTATCACAGTTATCATTATCATCACGATATTGTTGAAATTGTGCTCAAAATGTTCAAAAAGTAGTTATACACATGCTGAAATAATTTAATCAAGTTGTATTTTGAAAAATAAATAAATAAAATTAAATAATAGCCACAATGTACTTTTTGTTGGCAGAAATATTCAAATATTAACATGTAAACAATCAAATATACAGATGTGCTTTAAAGATGTCACCTTATGGCCACTGTTTGACCATTTTCCAAATCAAGTTTGAGTTGTTTGAGTTTCTTTTTCATAGATAGATAGATAGCGCCTGGAGTGCTGCTGCTTCTCCAGGAAATGTGCAGTACCATTAGTTTTCAAAGTGCGGTAATCAAACACGTTCTGATAATTAGAATTTAAATGGTAATACTAACCATCAGGAATTTTACCACGGTTTATCGTCATACTGGTAATCGTTACATCCCTATTCTGTTGTTATTTTCCTGGTCTATCTTCAGTGTAAACATTGCACATTCATCCTGTGGGCCGGATTAGAATCTGTGGCGGTCCGGTTTTGGCCCATAGGCCATATGTTTGTATAGGTTTTCAGATTTCATTAATATATTTATAGTAATTCCAGAGGTGCACAGATACGGTGTCTCCCTCAGCGTGTACAGTACAACAAAGCTAAGTGGTGTTTGATAGATGTGTGGGCGAGTGAAGGAGCCTGTGCACAACCACAGAGGACGACTGAGGAGGACAAATATGGGAAATACTGGTGTTGATCATAGGTGAGAGAGGCCCAATCCAACCTTTGGTCTTTTTTTACGCCCTCAGAGTAGGAGTAGAGGAGTATGGGTAGTTTCTGTTCGTATCCTGTAGCTGCTGTGATGAGTCAGGCTTTGATATGTGAAGGTGAAGGCCAGCTGACTGTTCTTCCAATACAGAGGTAGGATTTACAGGAGCTGCAGTTTGGGTTTATGCACGCATGCATGAGGCCTCGGTGTTCCATCGATGTGGATGAAGGACGCTGACCTTACACAGGCTTCGGAGTATTTCA